>NC_089837.1:103972455-104004955 GCF_035609145.1 Eleutherodactylus coqui
CTTCAAGTACTGATGACCTATCCTGCGGATAGGTCATCAATGGTTAAGATTGGTGGGAGTCTACCGCTCAGAACCTCTGGCAATCGGGCCTTTATCAGGTGACTGTCCTTGTGTACAGAGCCAGAAGCGGACAGCTCCATACACGTTCCAGCAGTCCATGTTAGTATTACATATAGTGATTGGCATTAGAGTTTACTGCATCTAGCACCAACTACACATGGGAAGATACCTTGCCAGATCGGTTTGAGACTTCTTTTAACCCCTTCAGTGGCAATTTTATTATTACCATGTCATGCCTCACAGGGCAGGTTTTTTAAATGCATCAACAATGCAATTTAATCTCACAAGTATTTATTAAGGAATAGAACCATCACATTCCTTTGACAGTTGGTATCATTGCAAGGAAATCTCTGGGGCTTGCTGCGCTGAGTATGCAGTAAAAACCCCGGAAGATCTCAGATGAAAGCTCAGTGCTCTGCACATTTCAGCATTAGAGCTGTCCACGGAAATCTTCCGGGGTTTAATTGCATGGTCAGTGCAGCAAGCCCCAGAGATTTTCCGGGCTTGCTACTGAAGGGGTTAAATGTCTCTCTTCTATAAGGCTTTATGCCTTATGGAGCAGCAATATAGAGCCCATAAATTATTTTTTTGGCCCTACCTCTATATGAATTGGGCAGAAAAAAAAGTAGTGCTTTGCATTTTTTTTGTCTCAGGTTAAAGATTGCTTGCTACCGTATCGGCTGATCTAGATTTGCGCTATAATTTATGCCAGAAATCTGTAAAGATCTCACCCCTTTTTTTTAAGAGGTGGCAAAAACTATGTAAAACTTTCACAATCTAAGCAAAAATTTGCGCTCGCTTTATGGCAGAAAACTGGATAAAATTACGCAATTCCCAGCCCCAAAAGAGTGGTTTTGTTTTGTTTTTTTCTTTTTGTTCTATATTTAACGGGTCTCACCTTTTTCATCGTTCCAGTATCTGCACTTGATTGTACTTTTCTGGGCTGCCTCTTCTAATGTCTCAAGCTTTTTTTTTTTTTTTTTTTTGGTGCAGCGATGCAATTAGAATTCTACAAGTCTCCAGCATTCATTAGCGCAGTGATATGAATAAGTCATCTACCTAACAGTGATCTATGTCTATATGAGGTTGTTGCAGAACACAGTAGTACATGATGAATGAAAAATATAGCCGACACGTATGCAGAATGGCAGTAAGATGTTTTATTTGAAAAATTTTAATTAGAATTAATTGCCTTGATTGAAAGATCTCTCCTTGTACACCAATAGTGAGAGATCTGCCATTCAAGCTCTGCAGGTAGAAGGTGGAGGGGCTGCTGCCAACCAGACACTTCTCTCCAAGACTGGCACTTTTTTAATCTGTGTATTTCTGAAACGCTGCATATCAAAGTAAAACGTACGAGGTTGGTCTTTTTGTAATTGGGGAACCTCTTAATTTGATACTGCCTGTGTTCAAGGTAGCATGAAGCTGTTCAAAGGGACTATATCACCAAAAAGTTCTTTCTTTCTGTTATCTGTACATGACTATGCAGGTGTCCATCTTGCCTGAGCTACATTTAGTTGTATTTAGAGAGATGCTTGACAGCAGTATGGGCCATTCATGGACACATGCTTGATCCAGGTTGACTGGGGAAAAAAATAATCACAGATTCTTAACTAAAAGTGTTAACACAAAAAACATTTTTTTTTTAAATATAGATCATTTTCTGATGATAAATTGCCTTAAAAATTGAGTATTTCAGCTATTGAATCCACTTCTGCAGTTTGCACCTTGTTGCAAAATATTAAAGCAAACTTTTAGGCTGGGTCCACACAGGGCGGATTTGCCGCGGCAAATCCACCTGCGGCCGCTAATCCCGGGTTTGGCCAGCCATGTGGACGACATTTGTCAAAAGTCTCGTCCACACGGGACGGCCAATCCATCGCAGCAAAAGCGGCAGAAGTCGGTGCTGCGGCACTGATTCCCCGGCCACAGCATGTCTATATTTTTTATTTTTATTTTTTTCCGTTGCGGCCGCGCTGCTCTCTATGGGACCGCTGGCCACAAGAGAAAAGCATGTGGCCAAGCCGCTCCAAAACTCACGGCTAAGTGCCGCGGGTTTTCAAGCTGCGCTTTCCTGGCGGACGTCTTGCGGTTTTTCGCTGAGGCAAAACCGCAAGATTTCCGCCGAGAATACAACCAGTGTGACCTTAGGCTGCTCTCTCACACATGTTCAGAAAACACAGCGTCCCTAACCGGCGTTTCGGAATGCATGTTACGGCGTTTGACAGCGTTTTTTAATGCGTCCATTCACTGTTATGGTAATGAAGTGTGTTAACAAGCATAAAAAATAGAGCAGACAGTGCTCAAAAATTGTGGCATTAGAAACGCTGCATTTGAGCGTTAGTCTGCAAAACCCTATTGAAATCAATGGACGCATTGTACCACAGTTAGTGCGGCGTTTCAAATTCCACACTAATTGTAGTATAATGTGGGTTGTGTGAGAGCAGCCTTAGAAACGTTTGTTTTGTTTTTTGTGTTTTTTTGTCTTTATTACCCAGATTTGATAATTCTTATACACCTTTCTGCATCTAGTCTAGATTTTTCCCAAGATCCTGGGGTTGTGGAAGTAAAGCATATTGGACAACTTACTATGCCAATAAATGAATGAGTGGTTACGTGTTGCTGAGGGGGGGGGGGGGGGGGGTTGATTTTTTTCTCATTGTATTTAGTAGTGACGCCTAGTGGAGCTTATGACATACCATATAGCATTCCATGTGAGCTAGGGGAAAATCTTAAACCTTGGCTTGTTATATAACTTTCTCTATGAACAGTTCTAATTTTGTTACGTTTCAAAATCTATAAAGACCTCTTGACCAGAAGCTTTTGGATGGATTGGCCTCATAGTATTCTTCATGTCATGTGGCTTCAAACATCAAGGATCAGTCATTATGAATTGGCAAAAAAAATCCAAAAAACACAATCTGCACCGTCCAGAGATCAGCAGTCCCGTGGATGGGAAACCTTTAAAGATGGAGGTGGCATGTTTGACCTCAACTGGATGTCCTCTACTCTTGACTTTTGTCATCATTTTTGCTATCTGTCTTGGCTTTCCACATTGATTCTCTTTGTAATCTCTTGATTCTGTCTGTCACTTTTTCTGCTTTTAGAGATGAGCGAGCGTACTCGGTAAGGACAGATACTCGAGCGAGTATCGTCATTACCGAGTACCTGCCTGCTCGCCCGCAAAGATTCGGGTGCCGGCGTGGGTGAGCGCTGTGTTGTGGGAGTAAGCTGGAGAGAGTGTGGGGGGGGGGGCGGGGAGAGAGAGAGATCTCCCTCCCGCTCCCCGCCTGAACCCCGAATTTTTGCGGCGAGCAGGCAGGTACTCGGTAAGGACGATACTCGCTCGAGTATCTGTCCTTACCGAGTACGCTCGCTCATCTCTATCTGCTTTGCATGTTCTCAGGGTTTTTGGTTTACGTATTCTGCATGATCTTTCCTGTCGCCATCATGTTCATGCATTTAACATCAACTTCCTGAATCTCACTGTATTATTCACTCTTGCCCTAAGATCTTTGTCCTTTCTATTCATGATCCATACACTCTTTTTATATTTTTGCACATCTTGAATAGACCTGGTTAAAGGGACGCTTCACCGGTTTTAAACCATTCCATTTGTACTAATACTTACAGTGCATCATTTAGTTGGACATTTCACAAAGGCAACCTTCTTTTAAGAAAAGGTTGGTACCACAATCGGATGTTTATGGCAGGGCAGCTTCTTTAAGCTCGACCCTTGTCATCGGCTGTAATCACCGAGGAAGCTGTGTCAGTTATATTTCTCCTGCAGTGACCACTATTTTCTGAGACCACACTGCACCTGACATATCCGTGTGAGGGCATCGTCCAACCTTTGAAGTGTCTTGCCTTGGAACGGAACATGATAGAGCTGTTTGATTTCAGCTTCTAATCAATTCCAGAAAAAATATTGATAGAAATATAAAGATGCTTATTGTCATTCAGATAGAAGCCATCACAAACATAGACCTAGTATGCAGTTTTGTATCATAATATAAGAAGCACACTATCTGTAATGTAGCTCTTCAGTGGGGCACTCACTTTTCGGTCTGTTTCAATAAATTATCAGTTTTTAAAATGGGCCTGTCACTGCATTTGGGGCCACTAAACTATGAGAATGTAGATCTTCATCCAGGATTCTAAACCTGCCTCTACGGTCAGAACTGTCTGCTTCAGCATTAAAGAACGTATAAATTGGAGACACATCCAGTGCACCTGCACTGAAACTGTTGTAATCTGCTCTCTGCACATGCCGCTGGACTTGCTGCTCTTTGGTAATTTTACAAGAGATTTACTAGGTTCCATGCATCAGAGTTCTGACTCAATGTGTGCCAAAAACTGGCATACATGCCTTGTACCATATTTATGTCTTAAACACTTTCTGAGCCTCACCAGACAAGCGGGTGGGGTTGGAAAGGGCATGGCCAAGATGAAATGTCATAAACCAACCACTAGGGGCACCAAATTTATCACACATTGCGAGCCATTGTAATAATTTGGCGCATCTTAACTAATGATGAGCGCGCGTACTCGGTAAGGACAGATATTCGAGCGAATATCGTCCTTACCGAGTACCTGCCTGCTCGCCTGCAAAGATTCGGGTGGATGAGTGCTGTGTTGTAGGAGTGAGCAGGGGGGAGAGAGATCTCCCCTCCGCTCTCCCCCGCCGGCACCCGAATCTTTGCGGGCGAGCAGGCAGGTACTCGGTAAGGACAATACTCGCTCGAGTATCTGTCCTTACCGAGTACGCTCGCTAATCTCTAGCCTTTACCAGCATCCACCATACATATACAATGGATGTCAGGTGTCACACTCTATACAAGGCACTTGCCTGGACGTAGGGGTGGGGATCTGAGATGTCAATCCCTGCATTTAACCCTTTATATGCAGCTGTCAGTTTTGACAGTGACATTTATAAGGTCAAAAAGAGAGGGGCTATCTCTGTCACTGAAGCCGGCAGACAGGATCTTCCAACACTCTGAACTGCACATAGGTAATACAGCGCAGTTCTTCCCGCTCCTGTCCTCCCATCATGCACTGCTCACAGGATGTTGGAGGCTATGGAAAGGAGAGGAAGTATCAAATGTGGACAAGACATGTGAGGTAGTGTAGATATTTTTCAGGCAGAAGGTCATGGACATAGAAAACTATGACCAGGTATAATGAACCTATTACAAAATGACTTATTGTGGTGATATACATTTACTGTGCCTTGAATACCCCTGTACCAAAAAAAGGTGATGCTTCCCTTTAACAGGATACCATGTAGTACTAATACATTACATTGTAGAATTTTTTTTTCACTGTGACTAATCAGATAATCATAATATTTTATTACATTTTTTTCCCCCTCTATAGGTTGCCACTTGTCTCCAGTAACGCTCAGACTGCCCTCCTGTAATTCCCAACCTGGTAGTTCTCCATTGATGAGCCCAGCATTAAGTGACAGTGGTAGTGCCAGGGCTGATGATGTGGAAGAAGCTTCTGACAACAAGGTGAGGGCACATCAGAAAAATAATTTACTGATGGGTTAGTTACGGTCTTTCCTAATAGGCAATCTGTAGTAGGATAACTTCTGGTACCCCCACTATTTAGCTGATTGGAGAGGCTGTGACACTCACTGGAGCTTACAGTACTGGCTGTGCCTGGTACTGAATTTAGTTCTAGTCAAATGAGTGCAATTCAAGGCACAGTCACTACATCATATACGGCACTCTTCCTTAGGCTTTGTTCCCACGAGCGTATATCGTCCACCGTTTTCACAGCTGGATGATATATGCTTTGATGTGAGAGTTAAAACTGGTGAACGGGCGCACATATCAAACGTTTGTGCGCCTGTTGAGATGGCATGGGCCCCGGGGCATATACGCCGAGTCCGCCATGCCGTCGACCCTTCCCTCCCCCTTGCCAGCTCACCACCTCTCTCCTCCCCTCCAGCAGATTGCAATGGGAGTGGGTGGAGCTAAGCACTGCCCCATCCCCCCTCCTCCCATTACTGGCTGCGGACAAGGGGAGGGGGTAGAAGCTTAGCTCTGCCACTGTCCCTTGTCCACAGCCTGCAATGAGAGGAGACAGGACGGCGTTTAGCTCCACTCCCGTCCCCTCCCATTGCAATCTGCCATGCTGCTAAACTCCTTCCCTTGTCTGGCCGCTATATTGGCCGGTCGAGCGCTTTTACATCACGGGAATACGGCCATGTGATCTGATGCATTGGAATCCAATGCATAAGATTGCAGCATATACCTGCTGACCGTGAAAACGGCGGGCCGATATACGCTCGTGGGAAAGAGGCCTTATAAACATATTGGAAGTTGTTTTGCCAACTGGCAAAAAACAAGTTCGGATACGGCTTTAAAGAAGGACAAGTGGGCTGATGCAACAAAATTTATTAATACAAACGAATAAATGAATAAAACAAATGTATATAAAAGTAGGTGATATTGCATAAACATTTTGGTAAACAATTCCTAAACAATGGTTACATTCATACCCGCATCACCAAGAGTCTTGGTTATACTTATCTGCTTTGTACATCAACCAGAGAAGCAATGGTAAAAAGTTAGAAAACAGGAGCGCGTCTTTGGAACAAAACTGTGAGAGGACATTCCCCATCACAGGTCCAACATGCTTCTAACTTCCCAAAACTCTCTCCTGTCCTTTATACTAGTATGATCTATAGCTTGAATACTTGCATCACAAATATCAATGCATAGAGTTGCTTGTCCGAAAAGGTCACAATCCAAATTGACCATTAACCAGATTGGACAAACAAGACTGATTCCTAAAACAATGGCAGCACTAAGCTTCAAATATACCTAAGGCTCTACTTCAGTCTTAAGACATTGATGATAGATTTGCATGATTAATTAGACAATAGATCACAAGACTCTAGAGACAATGGTGGTAGAATTACAAGACAATGGTGATACTATGTCCAGATACTAACAAGGTTCCAGCAAGTCTATAAAACTCAGTTATACAATCCTTATAATTTATACATTGAACATTCATGGCTGTTTGAATACAAGATGGAGGGTTACAAATAGCCAATTATATTTGCACCACAGAACTGCAGTTAGACAAGAACCTTGCAATAGGTTATCATGCTCATCAGCTATAATAGTGTGCGTATAATGTTTTTTAATTTAAGTAATATCAGTGCGGTGTGGCAAGTTGGGGTTACTCATGTATCGGATTGCCATCTTTCAATCAGGATGGTTGGCACATGTGCATAAAAGGCTCAGGAGACTTTGGAGTTTCTTTTAAGTTATGGCGCCTGCCAGGATTTATTCTGTCTACAGCACATGCAATACTTAGTACATAGAGTCCTCAGGGTTCACAACCCACAGGAGCTCCGTCACCACCCCTCACCCGGGGAGTCTAGAGGCGGCGGCGTCCTCTGTCAGACTTGAGACTGGCCCCAACTGGTCTGTGTTGGACCTCAGGCTCCTAGTTCCTGATGTGCCGTCTTTGCACTGTCTCTCTATCTGTCTCTTAGCCAACTTCCCCCTGTGTATGGTAGGAACTGACACTTTAATATTGCTTCTTGCCACACCCATAGATGTTACCCCTTGTCCCTACAGGTCATTCTGTATAGTGTACTTCTACAATGGTTATTATCATGTGGTCATGTGCCTTTGGATAGGCTCATATTTGCGGGTTTCTAGTTTGGGATCCTCTTCTGTTAACATGGATTAATGCAGCACTTAAGGGCTGGAATAAAGTCAGTGGATTCTGTATCTTCCAACTTATTTCAAGGCAGCGGGTAAATGGAGTAATTGAATTACAGGTTGCATTACAGATTCATCATAATGAACTTCTGATCATGGAGGAATTTATCACCTACAACTCTGATCAGCATGCAAAACTATCCCACCTAAAGTAGTTGGATACCTGAGCAAAAATAAAAAGTAATTTTTACTTGCTTATGTTAACGCTTACTGGGGCCTCCTGGCGCCCTGATGACATTGGATACTCTCCATGTCGCATTCTTTCTACTAACATTTGATACTCTTCAGCTGATTGTTCCCTTCATTCATCCTGTAAACTTCTGATGAGTTCTCTCAAAGAATATGGTCTGGGAATATTTTACATGGCTTGGTCTCAGTCCAAAAGTTGTGGTGGCAAGAACCACAAACACGGGGATGTACCTTGACATTTCATACAATAATGTGCTTCAAACAATGCGGCAATACTCTGGGAATAGCCGTCAATACATCTAACAAGACAAAGTGTCTTGTCACACATCTGGCTCTATTTTACGTTAGTTTGAGCATATGGTTGTTCTACGATTGGACTGGCCTGCACAGAGTCCCGAACTGAATCCTACTGATCATCTTTGGGATGAATTGGGACGTCAGGTCAGGAAATATGAACAGCGTTCATCATCTTCGAGAGAACTTTCCAAATGTTTGCAGGATGAATGTAGGGAAATACCAGTTGTATTGTATCAGACGTTGTTAGCAAGTATGCCATGGAGAATATCCAATGTCATTGGGGCCAAAAGAGACCTCACGAAGTACTAACATATGTAAATAAATACTACTTTTGATCCTTTTCCAGATGTCTAATGACTTCTGGTAGGATAGTATATGAAAAGGAACTGCAAATGAGAAGGAATAACTTCTTTGACTTTGTGTGTAAACAAGATAGATTTCCTGAATGGCGGCTAAAGATTTACACTTGAAATTGAATGCATGGAAGCAAATGAAAGGTTAATAATACCCAAATTCTAAAAAAGTTGGGACGCTGTGTAAAATGTAAATGCATATATGGAAAAAAAGAATGCAATGATTTAGAAATTTCATATAAACCATATTTTATTCACAACAGAACATAGAATCCCTCAGAAAGTTAGACATTTTTCGATTTCATTACAAAAAAAATAAACTACTTTAGAAATTGATGGCAGCAAGACATCTCACAGAAGTTGGGACAGTGGTAACAAAAGACTGAAAAATTAAGCAGAATGGTAGAGTTGGAAGGGACCTCCAGGGTCATCGGGTCCAACCCCCTGCTCAGTGCAGGATCACTAAATCATCCCAGACAGATACTTGTCCAGCCTGTGTTTGAACACTTCCATTAAAGGAGAACTCACCACCTCCCGTGGTAACCCGTTCCACTCATTCATCACCTTCACTGTCATATTAATTTGTTCTTCAGTGTAAAATTGCAAAGATTTTGAATATTCCATCATCTACTGTACATAATATCAAAGGATTCCAAGAATTTTAGAGAAGTTCATGTTCACAAGGGACAAGGCCGACTATCCATAATGGATGCTCGAGGCGGCACTGCATTAAAAACAGGCCTGATTCTGTAATACAAATCACTGCATGGGCTCGGAAATGCATCCTAAAATCATTGTCTGTGGACAAAGTTTGCCATGCAATCCACAAATGCGAGTTAAAGCTGTATCATGACAAGGGAAATAATGTCAAACTTAAAACATACCCCTTACAAATATGATTCCTCAATAATTCACATAAATTTGTCAAAATCCAGCAGGCCAAGAAAAGACATTGGTAATTGTCACAGGTGTAACGCCATAGCACACGCAAAAGGTTAATCTACCGTATAAACCGCTATAAGAAGGTAATTTATGGCAAAACATACTTCTGTGACGATAAAGGTGATGATAATACATGATTGCCCCACATGCTCAGGGACAGTCTGTCCATTCCCTTTAAGCTCACCCTTAGGAGGAAGCTCCGGTTGACAGCTAGCAATGTTCATGAAAAATCGTACCTAGATATAGAAGCGGTAAGACCTATGTTTATTCTCATCATTATCGCCTTTATCGTCACTGAAGTATGTTTTGCCATAGGTTACCATCTTATGGCTGCATTATAAATTAACTTTTTCCTTACAAGTGCTATGGCGTTACACATGTAACAATTATCAATGTCTTTTCTTGGCATGCTGGATTTTGGCAAATTTATTGTGATTTATTGAGGTATCATATGTTTTAATCTTAGTAAGGTTACGTTTTAAATTTGTCATTATTCACCTTTCCCTTGTCTTGATGTATTTTGGTGAATTTATAGTATAGGGTCCATACTATCTTGTTAGGATCCCTTGGGATTTAAAGCTGTATCATGCAAAGAAGAAGCCATATATCAACACAATCCAGAAACGCTAACGGTTTCTCTGGGCCAAAACTCCTTTAAAATGAACTGAGGCAAAATTGAAAACTATTCTGTGGTCAGATGAATCTTTTTGGAAACCTTGGACTCGTGTCTTGCGAACTCAAGACGAGAGGGACCATCCAACTTGTTATCAGTGCACAGTTCTAAAGCCTGCGTCTCTGATGGTATGGGGTTGCATTAGTGCCTATGGCATGGGCAGGTTGCACATCTTGTAAGGTACCATTGATGCTGAGCAGTATATAGAGGTGTTAGAACAACATATGCTCCCATGCATACAACTTGTCTTTCAGGGAAGGCCTTGCATATTTCAGCGAGACAATGCTAAACCACATACCGCATCTATCACAACAGCATGGCTTCACAGAAGAAGAGTCCCGCTGCTGAACTGGCCTGATTGCAGTCCAAAGTTTTCACCAATAAGGAAAAAAAAAATTGGCAAAGACGACCCAGAACTGTTGAGCAGCTAACTACTTTAGACAAGAGTGGGACAACATTCCTCTCCCTAAACTCCAGCAATTGGTCTCCCCACATCCCAGATGTTCACAGAGTGTTGCAAAAATAGAGAGGATGTTCTGCAATGGTAGACATGACTGTGGCCCAACATTTTTGAGATGTGTTGCTGCCATCAGTTTCTAAATGAGTTCCTTCTGATATGTGTTCTATGTTCAACTGTGAATAAAATATGGTTATAGAAGATATCCAAATCATTGCATGTTTTTTTTCCCTTTTACATGTATTTACGTTTTACAAAGCGTCCTAACTTTTTGGGATTTGGGTTTGTAAACCAATAGGTGTTGAATTTATTTTCCAAATAAATCCACGTGTTAAATGAGTCCATAAATACTCGTATTCTTGAGTGATTTTTGAGCGCTAGAGGTCAATCTGCCACCCTGCAGTGCTGTTTAGGTGAAGAGTAGAGTATTTTGTGGTTGATTCAGTGGAGTGTTACGGTGGAATTTGCAGGAAGTATAGTTGTTTGTGTGATTTAAGTCCTTGCAGTTTTGGCAAAATTGCTAATGTGTGATGTTGAGATACTTAACAGGGTTGTCCAGGATTAGAACACAGATGCTTTTTTTTTAGTTTTGCAGAAAAAGTGCAGTCTTGCTCATAAGGTTGTATAGTATTGGAGCTCAGCCCTATTCACGACAATCAAAATTAGTTGCAGTAATGGATATATATATATATAATGTATGAGTGTTGGTACAGTTTCAGGAAAAAAATAGATTCTTTTTTTCTAATTCAGACTGCCCCTTTAAGGCCGTAGTCCTATGCTGCTTGTTCAGCATAGTTGAGTAGGAGTGCAGCAGTTCTACATCCAATTCTGGATCTTGACCTTCACAGTGCTGCTTATCTTTAGGGAGAGAAAGAGTTGATGGAGAGGAGCTAGGTTAGCTGGACTGAAGCTTATCCCATATTTGTTGTTTAGGTCAGTCTGGAGGTTTTTAGGTTCATGTATCTATACTAGTTTTATAGTTTCTAGGACTCAAAAGGTCCTTTTACAGAACTCTATTCTTTTCTCATTGTAACTAACACAGCTTAGAATATAGCATGCTGATTGGTGCTCATTACTGCCATTCACTTTTGGAAGAGGATCGCTGGTATGGGGAAAAGCGATTGTTACACAGAGATATTAGTGGCTTTTCATGCTTACATAAGATTCGATCAGTCAACATATGAGCGTTTGTTTATTTGTCAAGTTATCATAGGCATATTTACATGGGCCGATGAGCAAGAAAGCAAATGTTTGCACAGATGTTTGTACCGGACCATTGGCTCATGTAAAAGGCCCTTGTAAGAAGATTACTTTCTTGCAGAGTTGAATATGTTTGAGGTCGTCTCAGCTAGAGAAATGCAAATGTAAGCTTAGTTATTTGTGTGCACTTAATATCAGTGATTGCATGGAATGGAATATTTAGGTAATCTATATATATATATAAAGACGAAAGCCCTCACTGACTCACTCACTGACTGACTGACTCGCCAAAAGTTCTCCAACTTCCCGATGTCGTAGAAACATGAAATTTGGCACACGCATAGATTATCTCCAAAATAGGAAAAGTAATTGGGTCCCAACTCGATTATTCAATTCTAGCGCAAAAGAATTGGCATCGAAATTTTACGTACATAATCTAAATCTGACACTTCCCAATGCCATAGAAACTTAAAATTTGGCACGGGCATTGATTATGTCATAAATAGGAAAAGTTAATAGGTCCCAACTTGATTATTTAATTCTATGCGCAAAAGAATTAGCGTCCAAATTTTACGTACGGAATCTAATTATCTCACTTCCCGGTGTCATAGAAACTCGAAATTTGGCAGGAGCATTGATTATGTCATATATAGGAAAAGTTAATGGGTCCCAACTCGATTATTCAATTCTATGCGCAAAAGAATTAGCGTCCAAATTTTACGTACAGAATGTAATTTTCTCACTTTTCGGTGTCATAGAAACGTGAAATTTGGCACGAGCATTGATTATGTCATAAATAGGAAAAGCTAATGGGTCCCAACTCGATTATTCAATTCTATGCGCAAAAGAATTAGCGTCCTAATTTTACATACGGAATGTTATTTTCTCACTTTCCGGTGTCATAGAAACGTGAAATTTGGCACGAGCATTGATTATGTCATAAATAGGAAAAGTTAATGGGTCCCAACTCCATTATTCAATTCTATGCGCAAAAGAATTAGCGTCCAAATTTTACATACGGAATGTCATTTTCTCACTTTCCCGTGTCATAGAAATGTGAAATTTGGCACGAGCATTGATTATGTCATAATAGGAAAAGCTAATGGGTCCCAACTCGATTATTTAATTCTATGTGCAAAAGAATTAGCGTCCAAATTTTACGTGCGGAATGTAATTTCTTCACTTTCCGGTGTCATAGAAACAGGAAATTTGGCACGAGCATTGATTATGTCATAAATAGGAAAAGCTAATGGGTCCCAACTTGATTATTCAATTCTAAGCGCAAAAGAATTGGTGTTGAAATTTTACGTACGGAATCTAATTTTTTCACTTTCCGGTGTCATAGAAACGTAAAATTTGGCAGGAGCATTGATTGTCATAAAGAGGAAAAGCTAATGGGTCCCAACTCGATTATTCAATTCTAGCGCAAAATAATTGGCGTCGAAATTTTACGTGCGGAATGTAATTTTTTCACTTTCCGGTGTCATAGAAACGGGAAATTTGGCAGGAGCATTGATTATGTCATAAATAGGAAACGCTAATGGGTCCCAACTCCATTATTCAATTCTATGCGCAAAAGAATTAGCGTCCAAATTTTACGTACATAATCTAAATCTCTCACTTCCCAAAGTAATAGAAACATGAAATTTGGCACGGGCATTGATTATGTCATAAATAGGAAAAGTCAATGTGTCCCAATTCGATTATTCAATTCTATGCGCAAAAGAATTAGCGTCCAAAATTTTACGTACGGAATCTAATTTTCTCACTTTCCGGTGTCATAGAAACGTGAAATTTTGCACGAGCATTGATTGTCATAAATAGGAAAAGTTCATAGGTCCCAACTCGATTATTCAATTCTAGCGCAAAAGAATTAGCGTCCAAATTTTACGTGCGGAATGTAATTTTTTCACTTTCCGGTGTCATAGAAACGGGAAATTTGGCATGAGCATTGATTATGTCATAAATAGGAAAAGTTAATGGGTCTCAACTTGATTATTCAATTCTATGCGCAAAAGAATTAGCGTCCAAATTTTATGTACGTAATCTAATTCTCTCACTTCCTGATGTCATTTTATATAAAGTAAACGTCACATGGTTACCTCCACGTGGTGTTTCCTGGGTAACGCAGAGAATTATGCAAAATGGTGAACATATGTTTTTCCGGTATCTCTAAAGTAAGCATGACTTCATAAGATTTTCCGTGTGAACACCAGATAAACACCAGTACCAAATTAACTCGGGCGAAGCCGGGTATATCAGCTAGTGTAGTATATAATGTTAGGAGTAAATATCTGATATATTCCCCTGAGAAGCATGCATGTTGAATTTTGCTGACTGCATCAAAATAGAATTTGTAACTTATTGCCAGTGTTGTCAAAAGTGCAAACATTAGAACTATTTTGTTTCTCTGAGCTGCAGATGGATGAAGCCTATTATATCACCAAGGAAATTCTTAGCACGGAGACTTCTCATTTGAAGGATATTGAGGTCATAACTGTGGTAAGCTTCAATTAGTAGATACATGCTCCCCCTACCCATTCATCCAACTTGTCGCTTCATGTTTGTATCCCACGTGGAAAATCCTTGCCTTTGGTAATCTCATATTCTTTTCAAACTGAGATTACTATCTTGCTTATTAGTCGTTCTATGTCGGAATGTAATCTCAAAAGCTTGTGCCTATTTGGCCCCAAGAGATAAACCCAGTAGAGGATTTAGACTTTGTTTCCAAGTTATTTCCTAGAATATTTTCTTCCACCTCTAATATAATAGTCACATCCCCGGATTCAGTGTTTCCGCTCCTATGAGTCCACAGCTTTAGTTTATAGGGATCTTAAGAGCTCACAGATTCTCTTTACGCTATAATATCCCACAATTCTGGGATGAAGATCTGCTTCACATGTGGTGGTTTTCCCATTGTCTTGGAGTGGATATCTGTGCACATAAGTGTGTATGTATTTTCCAATACTAATAAAATTCCACCACAATAGCTACCTGTTGGCTTTTGCCCATTAGAAGTCCCCACACTTTTTTACATGGTGTGTGCTTCATTTAATAGTGGCTGGAGAAAGCACTCAGTAAAGGCAGAGATCTACAGGAAACATTAGAGCACCAGATGAAGCCTCTGTTTTCTTGTATGGAGCCCATACGACTATTTCACCAGGAATTTTTGCAGCAACTTGAGGATGTCTTAAGCCTTTGGTAAGAATATAATCCTGGAGTAGCAGCTTTCTTCCTTAGATTATGGGTATTTGGATGAATATGTCAGGTAAATTGTACTTTGGGAACTATACAGTACATTCCATCCGAGTGTAAGAAGAATAACTAAAGTAACTGACAGCTGTCCCAGTGATTATTGCTCCTTCATTCGTAGAACGACTGCTTGTTTACACTGGCTGATAGTTGCCTGCTTTTTAGGTGACCCAAACCCAAGCAATTCCGAAAAGCGATTCTCACTCACTTTCCCTGCCGGGTTCCATGTTTACGTAGGCCAACAGTCACAAGTAATCGTTCTTTTGAGCAATTAGTCTTGCATCTGGCAGCTCATGTAAAAGTACTCTAAGTCAAATTGGTTAGCTCATGACAACAACCCTATCCAAATGCCTTGTTAGGGCGTATGGACATGGTAGGATGGGGTCTCCCATTCTGGACTTCCTTGTAGGAGCTAGAATTGAGAGCTGCACTGTAGGAGTGGCTCTCCTTCTGCAGAATTGATGCTGTTTTTGTATTACGTGGACATCAGTCATCTGAATAATTGCCATGCAATAATAATTCGGTGCTGTAGAAGCTACAGGAAAAAATGCCCGGCTAATGGCTACTTCTGGTAAAATGAAGTAACCAAAGTATAAAATATTTATTTTAGATTGAAGGAAAAAAGTTGAACTGTATAATTGTTATGGGATTGAACTTTGACCTTTGAATACCTAGGCACTATCCACTGCTAACTAAAATGTAGGATTGGTAATAGTTGGTGAGAAATCCACAGTAAGAATAATACCCAATGAGCAATTTCAATAACTCCTCACTAACATCAGTACCCCTTCACATAAATACAGATCACACAAAATAATGCAGTCATTCGACTAATATCAATACAGTCTATTAGAAATGCTGGCTACAAAATACACTTGTGATGTCTCTCTGTGTAAGGTTTGTTTGTTACCCTATATGTTTACTTTTCTGCCTTGTTAACAAATATCTGAGTCCATGAACAGGACTCAAGCTATGGAAATTTAGTAACAGTGGGATTTCCCATTATAGTCTCTGTTTCTCCCTGCAGTAGCTGGCTAACTATTTTGACCTTATTGGTGTGCACACCTAATGTGTTTTCTGAGGCTGTCCTCACTTACAGTTTCATGCATGGGAGTTAGACTTGATTGCTTTCACAGCATTGTCCGGGGTCGGTAGCACGGCTATCTGCTCCTCTGTACAGCGCTTGATGCAACTGCTGCACTCCAGCCGTTCAGGCCTGTGGCCTAGACAGCACCATTTTCACCCTCCTCAGCAGGCATCATTCTTGTATCAGCACACTTCTACTCAGCTTTGTCCTACTTTGCTCACTACACTGAAATAATTGTCCTTTTTATGGTCAGACCATCAGCCAATCAGTAAGTGTCCAGTGAGCATTCAGATTGGAGTGGCAACAGTAACCCCTTTGGTGTGAGTCCCTTACATTTTCATACTGTGTATCGTCATGCTATCATGACTTGTCAAATATTTGTTTCCAGGGAAGGGCGATCTGCACGTAGAAAAGATATGCAAATTCTTGGAGACTTCATGCTTCGGAATATGACTGCCTTAAGGGTAAGATTGTAGTAATCACACAGTGTGCATCAGTGTAATGCTGACATTATCTTATTATTATTTTCTTATAATTTTCTTCTTATTGTTTTCTTATTATTTTCTTATTTTGTACCATTGTAATGCTGACTTATTAGCATCAGCAGGTATTAGCATTTTATGTGCTGTCTATTGATTATATTTATGGCAGTCCAATACAAACTACACATGCACCAATGTAGGCACAGAGCACTTTTGCATAATATGCATATTTTTATGATTAATGGATCACTAGGCTTATATGGGCAATTTAAAAGGGATGTGTATGCAAGTTCCTGCTATGTTTTGCGTTGTTCTGATAATGTAAAAATTGTTTCTTGAACATTTTCCACTTTATTGGGTATATTGTAATTGAAATATAGAGCAATCAGTATTTTTGTACTGAAAACGGTCCCCACTGTCTGTGTCTTGTACGGCCATTAAGATTCTGCTACTGTGCTTTGGTCCCATGTTCTGCAGGCTCTCCTTCCATCGCTGCATAAACTGGAGGAAGCCTTTTTGGAAATGCAGAGAAAATGTTCAGGGAAGCACCCGCTGGATACCTTGCTGCAGGAGTTTGAACAGCAGCGAGTATGTTACTTGCCTCTCAGCTGTCTTTTACTAAAGCCTCTGCAGCGCCCCCTGCAGTACGAGAAGTTGTTGGAGAGATTATGCCGCCACTATCCGCCTTCACATCATGACTATAACAACTGCCAAAGTAAGGTCTCCATGTTTGATATATTCTCATCTGAATAGGACCCTATTAAGCATACAGCGCTTTTTCTTCCATCCCAAAACCGCGCAGCTGGGCAGAAAGTGGATGGACTTCATTATAGTCAATGGGGTTCACCCGGCGCTGTTCGGTTCCGTCCAGAGATGGAGCTGTTTGGCCTCGGGAATTCCTTTTTCCGGCTCCCCAAATGGAGCAGGAAAGCAGAATCCCCAGTGCAAATGTGAAACCATCCTAAGGCTATCTGGTGACCTCATGGCTACATTTGTCTCCTTTCCGATTAGTTTACATTACACTGTCATTATAGCTTTCACTGCAGTAGTCGGCCAGCTTTCTTAGACGTTTAAATTTCAAATCTTAGAGTTTTTTCGGTATATAGAAATATTTTTTTTATATTATACTAAAAATATATAAATGCCCATCTCTCCACTGCCGCGCTGCTCCCCCACCTCCACCCGGGACTTCTACATTAGAAGCCTATATGACAGTTTTATGGGACGTCACCGGGTCTTTTGTTCCAGTGACTTAATTTGTCAATGTCGGAGCGCCAAAATTATGGTCCATCCATAATGGTGAATAGATTGATTTTATATAGTTTTTGGCATTGGGATCCCAAAACTATGTAACAAGAAATAACTCAGAAAACCCCTTTATGAAATGGATACAGTCATATTGCTGCATAAATAGGTGGATTTAGTAGCTGTAATGGTTTGTCCATATGGGCGCGGATTTGCTGCAGATTTTCCGCATAGAAAGTCCTCAGCCTTTACAGCAGCAGCAAAGTGGATGAGATTTTCAAAATCTTGTTCATACGCTGTGGAGAAATATCCACTATGGAAATTGACAATTTAAATCGACAGCATATCAGTTATAGCCAGGGGCGTAACTATAGGGGATGCAGAGGATGCGGTTGCACCCGGGTCCAGGAGCCTTAGGCCTCATGTCCACGGGGAAAATCAGATCCGCTGCAGATTCTACATGTAGAATCTGCAGCGGGTCCCTCCTGCCCCGCGGACATGAGGGCTGAAAATGCAAATAAATGAGAATAAACTTACCTCCGATCCGCTCCGTTTCTTCTCTTCGCGGCGGCGTCATCTTCTCTCGTCGCGGCCGGATCTTCATTCTTCGGCTCGGCGGATGTGCACGATGACGTCGGTGACGTGCCCCGCGCATGCGCCGGGCCGAAGCAAAATGATCCGGCCGCGGCTGAGAGAAGATGGCGCCGCGGAGAAGAGAAGAACCGGAGCGGGTGAGTAAAATATTATTTTTGTGTCCCGCGGATCCGGACGGCTTCCATAGGCTTCAATAGAAGCCTGCGGGAGCCGTCCCCGCGGGAGACCCGCATGAAAATGGAGCATGGTCCAGATTTTTTCATGCTCCATTTTTTTTTAAATCACTTTTATTGACGATCCGCGGGTATTTATGTACCCGCGGGTGGTCAATGCATCCCTATGGGGTGCGGATC
This sequence comes from Eleutherodactylus coqui, assembly GCF_035609145.1. Taxonomy (NCBI): domain Eukaryota; kingdom Metazoa; phylum Chordata; class Amphibia; order Anura; family Eleutherodactylidae; genus Eleutherodactylus; species Eleutherodactylus coqui. The sequence goes on from NC_089837.1 coordinate 103,991,388, forward strand.
CGCATGCAGGAAATCCGCTGCGGATCCTAAATCCTATTTTCCCCGTGGACATGAGCCCTTAGGGAGCCCATAAGACCTCTCTTCTCCATATAGGGAGCCCAGTACTATGAATAAAGCGTTATAGTTGGGGGCCCTGTTACAAGTTTGCATTGTGGCCCAGGAGCTTCAAGTTACGCCTCTGGTTATAGCCGTGGGATTTTAGTGCATATTCCACCCCTTCAAATGAGGGGTGAATTTTACACCAAGTTCATTGACAAAGACTGCTTCATGGACATAGCCTGCAGGAAGTTGCCACCCAGGTTTTCCCAAAAAATTAATCTCACTATTTGGTGCCTATTTTGACACATAAATTGGTGTGGAATTCACTTCTCATTTAAAGAGGTGGATTCTGAACCAAAAATCTGGTGCTATAATTGACATGCAAATTTAAAATCTACTCCAGATGTTAATTTCTGCAGCAGATTTTTTCCCCCAGCTGGTGGTTGAAATTTTAAAAATGTCATTCATTTTACTACTACTGTGAATGTTGCAGATTTTCCATGCAGAAAGTCAACACAGGAAATCTGCCCCTTGTGGACATACTGTAGGAATGACAGAAATGACTGAAGATGAACTTTGCAGTTTGGATATACTTATACTGTGATGTGATGCATGTGCTACTCGCTACCACAGTGTTTTGTTTGTCAAGTCATCTTGATTAGATTTGGAAAATTAGATTTTCATTGTTAATTTCACCAAATTAAGTTAATTACACAACTTACAATTTTACATCATCTTCCTTTATTATAGCTAGCAGTGCAAAACTAGTCAGAAGATGGCACTAGGTCATGGTGTTAAGCTGTCCTTAGGATTATAGATGACTTTCATATTCTTTGCTGTAACAGGAGCGTTAGGAGAAGCCAGTGCAGTGAGTTCTCGGCTCCGGCACCGCCTGCTGCACCTACAGAACTTGCAGAGACTGGACCAGTTAGAGAGAGACCTGCTGGGAGGAGAACATCTGTCATCACCTGGCAGGGTAAGAATCCAGATGTTATTGGAGTTGTCAAATTAGTAATGTTTAGCACTACGCAATATTTCACTAATTGTAACTCTAATGTATATCAAATATGCTGTATCTCTTCTATAGGAGTTTATTCGAGAGGGATGCCTGTACAAGCTAACCAAGAGTGGACTGCAGCAGCGAATGTTCTACCTGGTATGTCTGTGAACTTTAATACACATTCAAAATGGTACTATATATGCTGACTTAAGGCCCCTTTACACGCAACAATTTTCCCTCAAATTCGTTCAAATGGCCGAAAATGAGCGTTAATCATTAGATGTAAGCGTGGACATCGTGCACTTTTCGTTTGAATGATGATTTTAAGATTAACTTAAAATCCATAGTTCAGCCACTGAGAGATAAAGCAAACACATTTATCTTTCAATAGACCTCACGCTGTTATCTCCAGGGCATGTTTACTCTAGCCAGGAGAGAACAATGCAGTCTGTTGGCAGTCACAAGAGAACAAAGAAATGTGCTGATAAGCTGGGTTCTGCAACAGAATGGTGCAGGCTGTTTTATATGCAGATGATAAAGTGATAATGGACATTAACTCTTTATACAAATAGATCGCTAAATCTTTCAGTCGTTTGAAAGATATGTTTGCGTGTAAAGGGGCCGTTATTTTTTTAATAGTGCTATTGCTAGAGACCATATTGGCAAGTCTCTCAGCGGCCATCATTTGTAGTGGGACTGATTTTTAGTAACCTCATTTTAGTAATCTCATTTGGAATCCATCAAAAAAGTTACTTGGCCTTCCCTAAACTTGTAGATCGCAAGCCATTTTCATATGGCAGACTGTGTTGAGGCACATGGAGTACTGTAAGGGTAAAAGCATATTAAAAGCTAATAGATACATTTTTTCCCAAGTATTAGCCGCCTGTGACAGGGACTTGACCCTAGTACCAAGTTCTAGTAATACAATGAATTCCCTGTGCTCAATAACATATGCAGCTGCTAAAAGCTGGGGAGCCACATGTAAGGGGCCAGAAAGTCCCATTTGGCTCTTAAGCTTGTCTTGTATTCTGTATTACGTCCATGGATAAACTAATTGGATTTGGTGGGTTGTTAATTTTCTTGTGCTTGTGGTTAAATGATATAACTGGCTCTTTATGAACACTATGTACCAGAGTAAAGACGCTCCACATGCTGTATGTAAAATTAGAGAAGATTTGTGGCCAATTCAATATCTGAATACTGGCTCCCATGCAGGATGATAGTGCTGTAGTACATGAAATTGTGCGAATACGCAGAGTGAATTTAAATGAAAGGCAAAAAAGAAAAAAAATACCGTATATACTCGAGTATAAGCCGAGACAATAAGTTTCACCACAAAAAAATGGGAAAACTTATTGACTCGAGTATAAGCCGAGCTATGCTCAAGTATATACTAGGTTAAAAAAAAAACCTCCACTCACCTCCCAGCCGGCATTTGTGTCTGTGCGACAAGCTGCTTGAATTCTCCCCACTCTCATCCCCAGCCGTCCTCTCTAATTGGCGCTGTCAGTGCTGTGTAAGTAAGCGCTGGCGCTCGATCCAATCACAGCGCTTACTTACACAGCACCGACGGCAGGGGATTTGAAAGCCGAGCAGGGAGATGACAGCGGGGAGAATTCTAAAGTAGCTTGATTGGCTGTGAATGATCGAGTAACGGTTGTGATTGGCTGACGCTCGATCCAATCACAGCTCTTACTTACACAGCGCTGACGGCGAGGGATGACAGAGCCAAGCAAAGAAGACAGTGGGGGATAACAGCGGAGAGAATTCAAGCAGCCTGCCGCGTCGGCTGGGAGGTGAGTATGGAGGGTTTTTTTTTAAGCCTTCCCTGACTCTAGTATAAGCCGAGGGGGGCTTTTTCAGCACTAAAAATGTGCTGAAAAACTAGGCTTATACTTGAGTATATCCAGTAATATACTGTGTGTGTGCGTGCGTGCGCGTGTGTGTGTGTGCGTGTATGTATATATAAATAAAAATCTAAGAAGGGCTTCTTGAATAACTCTTCAAATACAACATATTTGGGATGTTGCTTTTGGTACGAGATTTCATAGCAATAGGTATATTCCATCTGTCCTTTATTTACAGATTTACCATATTAATGATGTAATGCTCAAGTCACATTAGTCTTGACTATGAATTATTCACAGATGATTACTGTATAACAGTGTCCATGTTTCTCATCAGTTCTCAGATATGTTGTTGTACACACGGAAGGGCTTGAGTTGCACCAACCAATTTCGGGTTCATGGGCGGCTTCCACTACATGGTATGCTGGTGAGTTCAAATCACGTCAACTTCTTTAAAAAGCATATAGTATAAACACCTCACCGTGACACTAGGAATTCTCAAAACAATTATCACACTATAAACCATTACTTTCAGTGGCACGGTGGTGCCAGACATGTGATTCCAAGTGAAAGTAGCTCTAAATGGTCTGGACAATTTACAGAGCTGTGAGACGCCTGGCATCTTCTGACATGTCACGGTCGCAGCCGTTTGGGGAGAGAAAAGTTGTTGTAAGTTTGGGCCAAATATCCGAAGGTGATTAATTGGATAGCTGGCAAGAATTAAACTGAAGTGTAATCTGCATATTGGTAGTTTTTATATTTTACTCTCAATTATGGCGTGCCTTTTTGCAGGAAAATTCAGACTATTTAAATATTTGTGAAATTTCTAAAGTAGCAGAGTCTGTTCAAGGTTTAATATCCTGTTAGGGAATTCAATGTTCCGTCAATATGCTGTGAGGCTCCAAATCAGAGGTGGTTATGGCGGCCGCCGTGAGAAAGCAATGAAACACAGAGATCAGGCCTGTGTCTAGAAGCAATCTGAGTTTATTGTGTACATTGCCTTATTCTTATACAAAAATAAGTAGGCGTATCCAAGTGTCGTCCGAATCAAAGGCTAGTGTTACAGAGGTTGAATCTGTTATACTGAGGTCAAAGTACTAAGGTGGTGAATAATTGCGTTTTCAATAAACAATGCTTTATTTATTTGAATGTAGACTCCCTGTCTGGTATCCTTGATTCCAATCTACATATTAATCACATGCCCTACCTAGACAGCCGTCAAGAACAAAGCATTCCACACAACCTTTTGATCAGTGTAACGAGATAAACAAGATCTTGGAGACATGATGGACATTTAAGATTACACCTCTACTTAATGTAATTAAGTACTAACCTAAATGTACAAGTATTTAGCAGAGCTTTTCATAGGACACAGAATAGAGTGTACAATTTAGGCCTACAGCCTCCGGAAACGTATAAAGATACATACATATATAAATTAATATGTTCATAACCCTCACAATCCCCCATTTGAAACAGTCCATCTTGAAAAGAGCCTTTGTAGTGGTACTATCAGGGGTGCTAAGCCACCCCTGCCGGTCTTTCTATCCTCTTCGCCGGATCCCCACTGTTGTTGCTCTTTTACGTATGACTGTTTTAACGATATCGTAGAGGGAGCGATTCCAGATAATTTGCTTGTCTCCGTATCCCACAGAATGTCCATAAGTTGCAAACACTCAAAAGAATGAACAAAAGAAACAGTATTAGTAATGGGTGAAACATAAAATCCATCATCTTTCCTGCTGTAGGTGACCATCCAGTAAAAATATCATACCAGTTATATTCGGTGTCTATCTGGATCTTATTACCTATGCTGACCAACTTATCTCCTACCCATATAGTTTGTTTCTCTAATTCCATAAGAGAGAGGTTAGTAACATCCAAATGCTTTTGAAGGTGTTCAGTGTCTTTCATTAGTCTTGCAATTCTACCCAAGGATATAGTCAGATTTGACATCGGGATAGCATCTGGGTGCCAGTAATACTTTATTGCAGCTTCAGCATCTGGCAAAAAGGTGTAAGTTTCTGTAAACCAATGTATCACCGATATGTTCTGTAAACATCCAGAAAATGGAGTGGTGAGATTATACATACTGGTGGTTTTAGTTTGGTTGGTAACAAAGCATATATATTGGGGGCCAACTTCTATCAGCATATGGAAAGACGCAGGTAGCACCGTCCAATCACATATGCTGACTGAAGGCTGCAGGAAACATGGCTCATATGCGGCTGTACTCCGTCCGCATACTAGGCCATCCAGTGTTTCTTCACAGTTCTCTATGCCATGGGTTTTATTTTTACTATCAATCATAGTACCTGTGAACTTGGGCAACCAATATTGGAAAGCATATAGAGGCGGTCCGAACACCACAGGTAGTACTACAGACTTACACATCAGGCTTGTGTCCTTTACATCATAAAATCATTTCCCCAGTGCTATACTCATCAGAGCATCCTACTCTATCAGCCCTGAACCGTATCCAAGATGCTACTGGAATTACATTCTTGAGAATATTTCTCCACAATTTTCCATTATTTGTCATCACATCTGACTGCTTTGTCCCTCTCGTGAATCATATATACATATTGCAGGCTACATTGTGTATAGTTCATGAATTTACTCATATTTACAAACAAATCCTTTTAAACCGCAAAACCAGATTAAAAAGCGTTAATACATCCTTATCATATCCTAATGCAAGACATCGGGGGAGGAACAAGGAAGGCATGCATTGTGCCTGAACATTTATCAATCTAGAAACATCCTGTCCTACCCCAGCCATTTTATTCTTCATCACCTCTAAATCTATAGAGTTCAGAACCCCTACACCTGTACCAATTCCCCCTAATAGGGTATCATAGCATTTTCGTTTTCCTCTGGTGCAGGGTTTCATTGCCTGAAGAGAAATATTATAATGCACAATGGTTTTCTGGCTCTTTGTGGATGATAAGGGGTGTCAAATGCCTGGGAGTTACCCAGGGCAGACATGAAGTGTTGCATTATTTCACCTGTGAAATGTGTACCTCTATCTGACTCGATTACCTCTGGTACCCCGTATCTGCAGACTACCTTATTCATGAGCTTCTTTTCGGTTACCTGCTCATTTACTTTTGTAACAGGGTACGCCTCCAACCTGAAAAACATCAACAACAACAAGCACATATTCATACTTCCCAACACGTGGGAGCTGAATGTCGTCAATTTGCAATCCCTGAAATGGGTAGAGTGGTCCTGGCAAGTGCCTTTGTGGTCAATTTACTTCTGCCCTGTTGCTTACGGCATAGCTCATGCAAAATTGGACAAATGATGTAGCAGCTACAGAGAATCCAGGGGGCAACCCTTTCTCTCTCAAGCATCAGTAGCATAGCTGCCTCCGATAGGTGAGTCTTTCCATGGATCAGCTGGGCCATCATGGGGTACAGGGATCGTGGTCGGCAAGTTACTGACTGTTTGCCATACGCCACCCTGTTCTACTGCTCCCATATTAGTCCATTTATCTTTTTCTTCTTTGCTGGCTTGTGACTGTCAATGTTCAAATTTTTATCAAAGTCCAAATCATAGTCTCTGACTTATGCGGTCAGTATCTTCTTTCCTTCTTTCTTCCACAGTTTAAGGACCACTGCTTTTGCTGTGAAGTCTGTGAGGGCGTTGCCTTTTGCTTCTGCAGTGTTGGCTTTAGTATGAGCTTTCACCTTTAGGATTGCTACTTTGTCTGGTAGGAGTAGGGCTTTCATACGGTTCTGCACTGCTACACCATTCTCAATGGGTTGTCCTACAGAAGTTTAAAAATGTCTGGCCTTCCATATTGGGCCGTAACCATGATCTATGCCGAATACATACCAGGAGTCAGTGTAAATGGTTACCTTCTGTCACTCTACACGCCTCAGTGAGGGCCTTCAGTTCCGCTTCTTGTGCTGAGACATGCGGAGGCATTCTGCTTTTAGAGATCTTGTTGTGTGAACACTGCATATCTGGTGTGGAGTTGTCAATCACCCTGGTACCATCTATAAAAAAAAACAACTCAAAATATGTATTAACAAGGGGTTTCAATAACTCTTTAAAACTTAAACTTTCTTGTTGCATCAATGCTAGACAATCATGCTGATATTCTATTCCAAATAGATCACGTTCTTATTTGCAAAAATTTTAAAAAATAGCTGATCTGTAATACATAGATCACCTATGCATCCCCCTCCCCCATTTGATCACCTATGCCTCCCCCTCCCCCATTTGAAACAGGATACTCGATTGGAAGAAGAGTAGCCGGGTTCACCATTGAAAAGAAATATTAAAGGGGGGGCATGAGCAAAGCACATTGCAACCTTATTTGACGAGCTAGAGACAGATGTTTAGGTTGCACTTGAGTGAGTATACTCTGGATGTCATGAGGGGTGAGAACCACTAGGGGGGGTAGTTCAGGACCAACTCAGAAGACTTGTCAACCATTACTTGTACTGCTGCCACCGCACAGACACAGGAGGGGGGCTCCTCGGGCTACCGGATCCAATCTCATGGAGTAATACCCAAGTGACCGTGGACGTCCTCCATGTTTTTGTGTCAACACTGCCGTCGCATGACCAGAAAGTTCAGTGCAGAAGAGAGTGAAAGGTAGAGTGTAATTAGGAATTCCTAGTGCTGGAGAACTGAGAATAGAGCGTTTTAGTGTATGGAAATTGTCAGTTGCTTCAGGAGTGAGAGAGAAAGGAACACTTGGAAGACAATCATAGAGTGGTTGCATCAGGGATGAGGCAGAACGGATCCAAGGACGGCAGTATGAGACAAGCCCCAAAAAGGTGCGGAGTTTGGCAGCAGAAGAAGGTACAGAAATGGCTTGAACTGCAGCTTTTCGTTCTTCTGTGAGATGTTTGGTTCCTTGAGCTAGGCAATGGCCTAGAAACACAACCTTTTGTTTACAAAGCTGTAATTTTTCCTTTGAAGCCTTGCAGCCATTTTCTGCTAAGAATTTTAGAAGAGAAATGGATGCAGATTGACATGTTTTCAGATCCTCAGCACAAAGCAGAAGGTCATCAACATATTGCAACAGCACAGTTCCATCAGGCGGAGTCCAGGCCTGCAAAACAGACTGGAGTGCCTGGGTGTACATGTTTGGAGAATTCTGCGCACCTTGTGGCAGGACGGTCCAAGCGTATTGTTTACCCTTGAAGGTAAAAGCAAAAAGGTACTGGCAATCCGGATGGATCGGTACACTGAAAAACGCATTTGCAAGATCTATTACTGTAAAAAATGTCGCAGTGGGCGGGACTTGTGCTAAAAGCGTATGTGGATTTGGCACTACTGGGGTGTCGAGTACAGTTACTTTATTAATTTCCCGAAGATCATGTACCATGCGATAAACATCTGGTTGTCCCTTTTGTGTTTTCTTTTTAACTGGGAAGAGGGGAGTATTGGCTGGTGATGTTATTTCCCGTAGTGCCCCCATTTAAATTAAGTCTGTAATTTGTGGGCCTATAGAATCCTCTTGGGCCCTACCCAATGGATATTGTTTTACTTGGGGGGCTACGCATCCTGGTTTTAGTGTGACTACCATGGGTGTCACATTCATATGACCAATATCTGTCTTGGACTTGGCCCAGAGTTCCTGTGGAACTTCCTGTAATATTATTTCCTCTTCTGTAGTTAAGAGGAAAATTGGCTGTGGATCATCTAGAGAAGCCACCATCTGGCAAAATTGTTCTGCGTTTGTTTTTGCAAAATCAATCTGCACTGTTCCTTCTTCAGTAAACTGAATGGAAGCTGACAGGGCAGAGAGTATGTCTGTGCCCATAACTGACAGTGGAATATCATCACTCACCAATAGTTTTGTTAAAACTGTCTGGTCTCTGAATTTTATGGGGAGAGGGTCTGTTTCCTGAAGTTTCTTAGGAACTCCTTCAAGACCTACAACAGTTTGAGCTGTATTTTGCCGGTATGCTGGAGGAATTAGGTGGCTTTGGATGACTGAGGTTGCTGCCCCTGTATCAACAAGGAAAGGAATTTCCTTATTGAGTATTTCCCCTTTAAGAAAAATGGCCACACCCTCTTTTACATTGCTCATGGGGAAGAAGGGCAGAGGGTCGCCGACTATTCAATCTTGGTTTTCTATTTCTCCCTTGGCGACTCGTGCTTTTGTGGGTTGTTCACTACCCCTCTGCTGGAGGAATTTTCTACACTCCCGTTTAAAGTGCCCAGGCTTACCACAGAAATGGCACTTAAGGTTATGTTTGGGATGGGTGCCCCGTTTTATTTTGTTCTCTCCTGTGCTGTATTGTGCTATCATAACAGAGCTATGTCCTTTTTTGATTTTTAAATTTAGTTCAATGCCCTTGGCTGCTTGCACCAGGCCTGCTGCTTCATATTGTCTCCACTCAGGCTTGTTATCCATGAGTTTAGACCTCAAGGGTTCTCGCAATCACTCTACAAAGGCCATGCTAAGTACATGGTCACCCAATTCTTGTATGCCCCTATACCCCAGATCTGACCAACGTTGTTGAAGGCGGGCATAAAATTGCTCTACACTTTCATCCTTCTCTTGTGTGACATTAGAAAGAGACAGGGAGGATTCTTTTAATTTTTCTTTTGCCCAACGTTCTAGACCAATTAAAAATATCTTACCACTTTTTAATTCTCTATGTTTAATTTTATCCCAATCTGTGCCACAATAGTCTTTCACATAATTTAAAATTATAGTTCCCACTGCCTCCCCTGTTTTTAACATAATCAAAGGACCCACATCAGCTGATGTTGCAGAGTATGTGTCTTGTATTTGTGCTATCTGTCTAAAGAAAGGCATAGGTCTGGTCATGGGGTCTGGTAATTGCTGTATAAGTGACATATGCTCTTTAGGTGTCCATGGTCTATATTTAACTTTTTGTGAGGTCATATCATATTGGCTCCTTCTGCCTTCCCCCTGTGTTACATCAGCTCCTATACCACTCTCCGCTCCCTGCATCTCCTCCTTGTCCTCTTCTCCATGCTTCCACTCACTAGCCTTGGATCTAGTGAGCATAGGCATAACCGGTTTGTGCCGAGGAGCTCCGCAAGCAAGGCAGCTCTCTCTCCAATCCGGGTTTTGTTGTCCACAATGCCAGCAGGTCCATCCCTCCTGTCCAGTGTTTGACCTTGGAGTGGATGGCTTGGCATAGGGTGGGGGAGACTGTTGGAATTGAGATGAAGGAGGGGGCGGAGGTGGAAGAGGGAACTGACCTGGCAATGGGGGAGCATAATATATCTGTCCTTTGAATTCTTTTCTCTGATATCCTGCATCTTCTATATCTCTACTTGCCTTTTTCCAACTATTCAACATTTCCTGTAATCCATTATCTTTTGCCCACCCAGCATGGCTGTCTGAAAACCTTTCCCACTGCTGGAGATCTAATACTCCTGTCCCTTTATATCCTATGTGCTTAAACAATTTATCACATCCTCTACCAACTGCCGTTCTGCCTTCTCTTTCTTGTACAATTTCTTTAGCTGTCTTCCATACCTTATCCTCTTTACCAGCAGTATTTCCCATGGCTGGCGGTTTATGTACACCAAGAGGCTTATTATTTTTATTCTTTTATACACATAAAATAATTGTTTGTTTCACTATTTCCTGTGCAGTCTTTCACACCTTATCCTCTTTACCAGCAGTATGGACAATGGCTGGCGGCTTATGTACACCAAGAGGCTTATTATTTTATCCTTTCACACACATAAAACAATCCCCTGACCGTTGAAATATACAAACGGAACTGCAGGGGGCCCTGTCCAGAATCGTGGCCTTGTTAGGGACTCCTTTCAGCGTCACTGAGGTCACGTTCCGTTGATCAAGTCAACTCATCAATCACTCACTCGTGCATAAACAGGCACACATAAAGACAAAAACATTTGCATGTCAGTTACTACTTTTTAAGTGTCAGTACTTCCTCACTTGTCTAAAAGTGTCGGTACTTCCCAACCCTGCTTATTTCCCCCCGTCTCAACTTCTTCTCTTATACCTATAAGAGGCTCCCATCAGGGATTTTATCCCCTGAAAATTTTAGGCTTCCCTGGTACAATTTATACCATGCCTTCCAGAGATCGGCAAGAGGGTTTCATATTCTGTACACTGACCATGCAAAGTAACAAATAAAGACAATAACAGTTAAAGAACACCTGCACAGCATATTCAGCCCACCATATGAATTCTTAAAAAGCTTGAAGATTTATAAGAGGCATGCACTTCTTACCCCTCGGACAGGAAAGGAGCAGCCAAGAAGCACGGATAGATTGTGGCAAGATAAAGCCTTACCTTACTGCGCAGTTTTTGTAAATCCGTGGTTCCGAGTGGCTCCTTATCCCATCTGGGTCCGGGGGGGTTTGAGGTGCAGGTGGTCCTCTTGTTCCTTCAAGCCCCACGTTGGGCACCAATTTCTGTTAGGGAATTCAATGTTCCGTCAATATGCTGTGAGGCTCCAAATCAGAGGTGGTTATGGCGGCCGCCGTGAGAAAGCAATGAAACACAGAGATCAGGCCTGTGTCTAGAAGCAATCTGAGTTTATTGTGTACATTGCCTTATTCTTATACAAAAATAAGTAGGCGTATCCAAGTGTCGTCCGAATCAAAGGCTAGTGTTACAGAGGTTGAATCTGTTATACTGAGGTCAAAGTACTAAGGTGGTGAATAATTGCGTTTTCAATAAACAATGCTTTATTTATTTGAATGTAGACTCCCTGTCTGGTATCCTTGATTCCAATCTACATATTAATCACATGCCCTACCTAGACAGCCGTCAAGAACAAAGCATTCCACACAACCTTTTGATCAGTGTAACGAGATAAACAAGATCTTGGAGACATGATGGACATTTAAGATTACACCTCTACTTAATGTAATTAAGTACTAACCTAAATGTACAAGCATTTAGCAGAGCTTTTCATAGGACACAGAATAGAGTGTACAATTTAGGCCTACAGCCTCCGGAAACGTATAAAGATACATACATATATAAATTAATATGTTCATAACCCTCACAATATCCAAATTGTATAAGCAGCTTTTAGATGGACACTAACTTTGCACACAACATCTGCTCATCTAACAGCTCAAGTATGTATCATCAATCTTGTGTTATACTTGCATTAATTTTTGTATCACTAAAAATCAAGTTTGAAGTGTCTACCACTAGAGGTCTCCCTTCCAGAACCCTTGCAGTCCACTGCCTGTCCTCACGCATTTGGTTTCTCCAGTAACAGGGCCATGGGGACACTGCTAGTTACTACACATAACACAGGAGCGGGCATTCAGAGGATTCCTTGCAGCTGATTGGAGCAGGGCAGCATGATAAGTGTGGGGGAGAAAGTCCTGGCCAGTACAGTACTGACAGAATGGCTGACTTATGTGCCCCCCACACCTGTAAGTGGTTGCAAATAGTAGGGCAGCAGAGAATAGTAAAACTGAATTGATAAAGCTCAAACCGAGTGCAAGCAGCGGTTAATGAAAACCTAGGCTTTTAAACAATGTTTTGAAAACTCAGATATGCTTTAAGTCAGAATTTGAGATAATTCTGTTTTAGATTGTTTGGCATTTGGGATGCAAGAATAGGTCATTTTAGCCTTAATATCGTTGAACATCTTTTGGGGGGGGGGGGGGGGCAATATTTTTTCACTTAAATGCATGTATTTTGGGGTAACAATCATTTTTGCAGTAAGATTTAATTACAAAATTTGCACCATTTGTCTTTTGGAGCTTCTACATATTGCTGCATATAGACACTGCAGTCTAAAGGCCTATTTACATGCAAATGAGTGATAATCGTTGCGGGTAAACACGGCCATTGTGCGCATTTCTGCTGAACAATGATTTGAAGGTGAGTTTAAAATCCATCGTTCAGCCAGAGAGAGACAACACAGACCGCACGCTGTGCTCTCAGCGGGTGTCAGGAGATTACATTGTATTCCTGCTGACAGCCCATGCGAGGACAATACAGCTGTGTGCAGAGCTGAGCCCATATGCTGGGCTTTGCAAACAGCTCATGGAGGCCCTTTTACATGCAAATGAAGATGATAAAGTTGTAATGGACATTAGTGTCCATTAACACTTTATGCAAAATGATCACTAAAACATTATTTGCGTATAAATGGGCCTTTGGTCTCATTAGGAGATCTTACAGGAATGATTCCTTGGTTTTCTTCTGCTGTCTACTTTCCTGCTGTTTTTTATCAGCTAATTTATGAAAACAAACAAAGACAAACTTTGTTGTGCTCCAATTCATGCATTTTAGGTGCAAGACAAAATTTGCCTCCCAAAGGCTTTGATTTGTAAGGGAGAGCTAGAAGTCTTATTTAGTCCAGCCTATAGAATCTCTCAGTATAAGGTTATTCATGGGTTGTATTTCCCACTAAAGCTAAATAAGTTCTACCCAGAAACAGAATCAATATGTGTTAAATGTGACTATTCTGATGTGAATGACTAGTCTAGTTCTGCAGTCATATTGCCAACCATCTGCTCCCTACTTCTTGCATGTTTATCGAATGTAAGTTAGTAAGAAGTAGGGAAACAGATGTTATGACTACAGAACCAGACTACAGTGGGTTTGTTTGCAGTCCGTTAGCCGCAAAAGGCTGGTTACAACAATATAACCCAGCTTATTCTATCTGGGGGTTATCATTAAATAGCAGTGGCAGGACCTGGGGTGATTTCATAAAGTGCACATCTGTAAT